>NC_056572.1:1652588-1677588 GCF_018340385.1 Cyprinus carpio
CTAAATTCTGACTTTATAACTCACAATTGCAAGTTTATATCACACAATTCTGAAAAAAAAACTCTTTTTCCTCTTCAGTGGAGGAAACGGCATCATATGTGTGACTGTCCTTTACATCCTTCAATTTGCTTGTCATTCAATTAACACTTCTTTTTTTTTTTAAGTTTCATAATATAATAAGACACCACACAAATAACATAAACATAATCTTAAAGTCCTCTTAATTATCTTGTATATTCTGAAATCATCGACTTGATCAGAGCACAACATGTGAGAGAATTACTTCTAATTACTTTGTGTTTTTCATTAATTTAAAACAAATCAAATGATACGGCTCTCTAATTAAAGCAGTATTTTCAGCACAAGCAGGATTCTGTGTGGAACTCTGAACCCCAACATTCTGTTGCCGGGGGAACGGAGGGTAGCTGCGAGGTTGGCATAGCAACGGGAGGGATGTAATCCCAGCAGACACGCTCTGATCAATGCCTCCAGTACACACACACACACACACACACACACACTTGGGAACTGTATCTGTGTAACTTAGCTACTACATACAGTCTTCCAAATCGATATTTAATTCACAAATGTTCATTTACTAAAAAGCAAAGTTGGACGAAACTCTCTCTCTCTCTAACTGACATTTGAAAGATTCTGCATCGTAATGGCGTACAGTATGAATATTGCATAGGATATTATCAGCAAATCACACGTTATGCTGGTTTTACTAGCTGGGAACTAAGTAACCATCTGATACTAATTATATAAGCAAGAGCATATACTTGCTTAAAGACAATTTATGAGAGAACTAGCAGACTTATCACCAAAATCATCCTACAATTTTAAGAGCTCAAACTATAGGATAGAAAAAAGAGAAGCAGTTTTTGTGGATGAGGGAGGGAGGGTGTATGAGAGAGAGAGAGAGAGAGTGAGGAAGAAACGAGAAAGAGCAGGAGGGAGAGGGAGAGAGTGGGGGTTATATTTTCCTTTTTTGTTTTGTGCAGTTCCAGCCCAGAATTCACAATGAGGAATACATTAGTGCTCGAAATGAGGAAGCGAAGGCTCACTGAGCCAGACTTGTGCGTGTGCATGCAGTACCTTAGTGAACGTAGGTTTGCCGTGTTGTGTTGTCATAGTACAGTGATGAGAGTCGACAGTAATAGTTGAGTTGTTGAACGACTCCTTTGTTTGTTTCAGCTCGAAAAACAACTCATAGACTCCTCCTTCGAACAGAGAACTGAAGTAACGAGGGATCAGGGTGCGCCCGATGGCTGGGGCAGAAGGAAGGAGAGGGAGAGAAACATATGTGGAGACTTCAGTTGCAGTCGCTGATTACCAAACGGAAGGAAAACAATGGTATAGATGCAGAGATCTTTATTTATTTATGCCCTTATGATGAAAGAGACTCAAAGTTGGGCGACACACTGGCCGAACACCTTAACCGGCAAACGTCAGTGTGTGTGTGTGTTGTGTGTCTCTGTGTGTGGTCCCCTAAGAGTTAGAAACAAACAGGCTACTGAATGCCGCAGGCGTTAAGTCCAGCAGGCTGTGCGCGCGCTCAGAACAGTTAGTGCTCTGGAGCTGTCAATCACTGCAGTAGAGGTGTGTGAAGTCTGCAGGCCCATATTTATTTGAACACCCCAGACCTGTCAATCAAATCTCACCACATACACACTGAATAAGGAATGAATGCGAATGAGTGAAATCCAGCACAACTGTGTCCCTGTCTAACTCCAAACAGGCTGAAATTCATCTAAATTCAAACTCTGCCTTAGAAAGAGAGAAAGAGAGAGATAAGAGCGAGTGAGGCAGAAATTCAAAGTGTATAGATTTTCTGATATCAAAAATGTTTAAAACATTTCTTAAAGTACATGTGCGCTCACAGATCTAATTCTCATTTATTACTATGATCATGTGTATACCGTAATTTCATCATATTTTGATGTTTACAAGTTCGGTTTGGATCCTCTCTATAATATAATTTTCTGTTTTATGTTTTGGTGTTTTTTAGCAATATTTCCTTTTAAATATTAATAAGCAGGGCAGCAGTTTTGTAAAAAAAAAAAAAAAAATTCACAAGATTACAGTAATGAATATCATCCTTTTTTTTCTTTTATTCTTATATTTGGACAGTTAAATCATCCTGTTTTTTTATTTTATTTTTATTTTTATTTTGTGCACATAAAATTACTTTAAAGCCAGAAACTAAAAACATTAGTCACTGTATGCATGTACTGTATTTTTACTGTTTTTATTTTAATAATTAAAAAATTTGTGTGTCATGTCATTGACTAATATATTCATATACTCTATGGTGGCTCTGCACACACTTACTGTATGTCTTTGGCCCCTCCTCCAGACAGAATGAAAGAGTCAGTGTGGCATCTTCTTCAAAGAACTCAGTGCAGAATGCATCCCACCACAGAATATCACAGTCCTGTGGGATCACATGAACACATATTTAACACTGAGTGAGACCGAGGAGAGGCACAGACGGACTTGGACTCTGAATGACCCAAAATGACCATAATTAGGCCTGGCACAGTGATTATCATTTCAAAGCTTTCTGTTTATTATAAACACACACCCAAGTTGACTCTCCCCATTAAGGGCAGCAATTTACACCACAAATCCAGCCAGCCACCACTGGTCTGCTATTGAGATTCACTTGATTGTATTGGACTTTATTATAGCAGCCCATACACCACGATAAACTGTATTTTGACAGCTCTTGCACTTCAGTCTTTGTGTGTTATAAACATGTGAGTGTGTATTTCTATAGGTCATCATTTCAATAGTTCGGTCTCTCTTAGCGGTATCTGTCAAATTATTATGACTCCAGGTGTGCTGAACAGCATTTCATACCTCTGCTGATACATTTTATTTTCTCCCACTTATTCACATTGCTTTTTCTGAGTGTCGGCAATATTTTAAAAGTACTATTTATTGTGAATTATTTTTGCACACACACACCGACGGCAGCAGGAGAAGCAAATATTAACACAGCTTGCACTGCAGTTTAAATCGGGACCTACTGAGGGAGAATAATTTTATATATATATATATATATATATATATATATTATATGCATCATGGGAGAGCAATACAGCTCACAGTGCACTGTTTGTCCGGTCTCTGTATTATGAAGAGTACTATCATAAATCAAACTACCAAATAAACATTACAGAACATCACCTTGCTGTTTGTGTTCCTGAAAACCTCCACATAATCAATAGTGCATTTGATATTTTAACAAACAAAAGGACTAATGTTTTGTGTTTCCAGTCAAATCCTATTGAGTGAAAGAGTAAGTTCAGTCTGTAAATGAACAGTGGGGTCACACTGTGGTGATGCGAGGGGAATAAATGAATTTGTTAGGGGTAATTTTTTCATGTATGGCGACCTTTGGCTACTTCAAAAAAAAATAAAAAAATTTAAAAAAAAAATAACTTATTCAAATTATGTTTCATCTATGCTTAAACGTGTAAACATGTCTTGTAATTAAAGATCTGATCAAGGTTTTGGCAGCCCTCAAGTGCGCTTTGGTGTGTGATGTGATGGTTTGGATTTTCATTTTGAGTGCAACAATAATAATGTTTTACAGTAATGGCATGATGATAATGACATTTATTTCCGTTTTAAGAAATAAGTCGTAGTCAACTTTTAACGCATAAAAATACATTTACAAATAGCCCATTACTTGTTTGGTAGCCTATTACAAAATATTATAATTGATTTTTTTTTATCATATTAGCAGTATTTGGAACAGAATGTTACGATATTATGTAAATACGAAAGTAATTGATAATATATTTTGAAGTCCTTTTAAGTCCATTTTAACACTTTTTATCATTTTATCATAAAGCAATTATTTATGGAAAATGCTTTCTTTAAAATCATCTTAATGGACAGAAAAGTTCTCCTTATAACAGATTACGTGATGTATGTATATTATCTAAAATTAATGTTCGCTTCATACTTTAAGAACGTAAAACGGATCGTTTTATAAAATATTAAACGCAAAGTCCTGACCATCTATTGTTTTATTTCTCGTGATCACTCACCTCAGGCCGGGACTGGAGCCGTTTGTTGAGCTCGTGCATCCGGTACTCCGGCTGCACCGGGTAGGGCGCGTGTCTCCGGTAAAACGGACCGAACGGAGAGGAGTAGAAGGGGTCGCGCGGAGCGCCGGTCATGGTTTCGGTTACCGACAGCGTGCGAGGAGCGCATCCACACGCAGCACGTGGAGCACGACGATCGTAAACATACACACACACACACGCGCGCGCGCTCGCGGACAAACGGAGAGATGCGACTGTCAAATCACACGCGCGTTCTGCTGTGAGAGAAGAGGAGAGGAGAAGGGAAGAGAGCAGGAGAGGGGGAGGGAGGGACGACTGAAGGGAGAGAGAGAGACGAGGGAGGGGGTGGAGGAATGGAGAGAGGCTTCTGTAAATTGGAGGGTCTTCCCTTACAGTACAGTCTGACAAGTTGGCCAATTAGAGCACAATTCAATGGAATGCAATCACTGTTTGTTTTTATTATGTTTCGGATAAAATCCCCAATGCATGTCATCAGTTACTAGGCCTGCTGCAGTATGTGGTATAGTAGGAGAGTTTGCTGATGTGCAAATTAATTGCACTGAGCATTGCACATATTTAATGCAGTACTGCAACTACAGTGTGTGTGTGTGTGTGTGTGTGTGTGTGTCTGTGTGTGTGTGTGTGTGTGTGTGTGTGTGTGTGTGTGTGTGTGTGTGTGTGTGCGTGTGTGCGCGCGCGCGCTTCTCTGCTTGTATTTTTCCATCTTTTTCTTTATGACTCACACAAGAGACTTGCTCTCCCACATACATATAGACACACATTTCTCTCTGTTTCTGCCTCTGTCTCTCGCTCTCTCCCATTGTTTGGAGACATACACACATTTATATTCTTTTAAAAACCAATTTAAACTTTCAGTACATTTTCCATTCGTTTCTATTCTAAAAATCTCTCTTATGTAATGAGAGACAAAGCAAGTCCATATGGATTCTATTACTCTCTTGTTTTAGGGGGAGAGCAGGGCCCCAAAAGTTCACTTTCTTTTTTCCTCTCAGTCTCTCTTTCTCTTGGCCAAAATCAAGACACTCCCTCTATTTTTACAAAACAAAGTAGGGTAACACACACGCACGCATACACACAGTTCCTGTTGCTTCATTTTGTGAATGTGTGATTGATAGTTCAATGCTCATGTGGCTTCACAATGCTATAGGTATACTAGTAAAGAGGACCAGAGATGCACACACACACACACACACACACACACACACCTCCCCCCTCAGGTCAGTTAATAAGAGTGGTTGCTGGGCTCTTTGTGTGCGTTGTGTCTCATGGGGAAAGGCGAGGGTGGAGAGGGGGGTCTAAAGGAATGGAATTTACCCACTCCACTGCTGTATAAATGGAGAGAGAGAGAGAGAGAGAGAGAGAGAGAGCAGGGTAATGAGAAGGCTCTCTATCCATGTCTTTGTGTTTATCAATTTTCATCCCGTCTCTATGGTGACTTGATCAAAGATGACCACAAGATGTCACTCTCTGATTTCCCTTTAGTTAATGGCAAGAGGACTGAGAATAGCAGAACTGTTGGGAAGGCCAACATATATATATATATATATATATATATATATATATATATATATATATATATATATATATATATATATATATATATATATATATATATATATATATATATATATATGGGTTCAAATGTGTGTGTGTCCAAGTTGAAAATTCTGAATCCAATTTAATTGGAAATAAAGAGAAAGATTAAGTATTTGATATAGAATATATATAAATATATAGGATATATTATATATATATATATATATATATATATATACACACACACACACTGAAATGTTATGATGTGAAGAGAATTCACATTTATAAGTCACTTTATTTTCTCACACAAGACAGTCTTTAGGAGATTTATTACTTGATTTGTTCATTTTATTTTAGATATTTTTTAGTTTATTTGTACAATATAAATATATACAATAAAAAGCAAAGAAATACCATTACCCAGAAAACCCAAAGCTTATTAAGATAAAGAAGAACTAAAGTTACATAAAAATATATAAATGTCTAACTGCATCAAATTATTAACAGCATATATTAAAAATCAAAGATAATATACACCAGAAGAAAACACTATAAGATACATGAAATACATAAACTACAAGAAATATGGAAACAAGTTTAAATAGTCTTTTAAGCATCTTTTATTATATATTAAAGACGTTTATATAAAAACTTTCCCCAGGGATAAATCTTTCCATAATTTGAGTTAGAAATTTAGAAGAATTCTAAAATCACGCTCGACCACATAATTTTAAGATCATGATTATGAACAGGATTTGTATGAATACATGCTGCTTGCATTAAACAAAAGGATATATGAAATACCAGGAAATTCATTAAAGTGTTCTATTCAATGTTTGTTTCAGTTTTATTTATTTAGTTTATATTGTGTTTAATAAAAGTGTTGTTGAAGGAAGTGGTGAAAAAAAATGTTTTTTGTGATGTATTTTTTTTTTGTGGGGCCATCAAGAAAAAATAAAAAAATGAAAGAGAAACATATTTTAGGAAAGTGTAAATAAACCCAAAGTCCGGTTAGATGAAGATCATAATGAATGTCCAAAGATGTTGCTCATCATTTAGAGCACCTCACCCTCTCTGACCCCGCACAAGCAATTTCACTAAGAAGCATGTATGAGTGTATGTTTTTCTTGTGCAATTACTGCATGCCAATCCACAAACACACACATCTATACATATGGATAATCAAAGAGAAGGGAAAATAAAGATAGAGTGAGTCCGAAAGAAAGATCCACATGGATTTTATTGTTGAATCATTTGATTAAATATTAATGCAACCTCAGATTCCCTAAAAAATAATCCACAGACACTACAATATATAGGAGGGAATCCAAACGCACACGCGCGCGCGCACGCACACACACACACACACACACACACGCACACACACACACACACACACACACACACACACACACAATACTAACAAATACTAGATATGAGTACTAAAGACACTCTGAAAACATTCACACTACCACTGTAATATATATATATATATATATATATTCGTAAAGATTGTTTTTGTCTTGCTTTAAAGTAAAAATATCTAAACAATTTTCAGAACAAGATGTTTTTATCAGAGAAACAAAACCTATATATATAGGTAAAATTTATATAATATTATTATTATTAATATTTACAATAATTATTGATATTGAATAATATGTATAATATGATATTGTATTGCATTCTTTTGAAAATGTTGTTTAATTTTCTCTGTTTGACAACAGAAATTGTGCACTTTTCTATTTGCAAGGTTCTACAAGGCATGGACATCAGCCATCTTCATCTAAAAAAAAATGTTTGATTTATATATAAATAAAACATTATAAAAAAATTTAAACTTAATAAAAAGGGAATTCTAATTAATGTTATTTTTATATGGATTCAACATAAAGTGACGTCCATGTAAAAAACATTGTACTTGCAGTATAACAATGCTCACATTACAAGCAAACCACATATAAAAGAATTATAATCAAGAGTTATTTACAACCAATTAGTAGTCAAGAATCTAAAAAGAACCTGTGTTTTAAAGGTGTAAAGAAAAGAATAGTACACAGCGGTGAAGAAAGAAGGAAGAAAAGCAGCACACATTCAGCTGCTCAGGAGTAACAAACACAACTTCAGCTTTGCTTGCTGTATGCTTCTACCATTCACTATTCTTTAGATCTGACGTTGTCATAGCAACCTCAACTCAGTGACCTCGTTCTTTCAGCTTTGAAATTATGGGCTGCCCAGCCTGATAACAAGCAAGAAAAAACAGAGATAGAGAAAATATTTTTTTCATAGTTTCTCTTGCTGTTGCTGCAATACAATGACATAGCCTACTGTAATTTCTGAAATTATGAAACAATCTTTCCATTATGAATCCACCACAAAACTCAAAGTTAATTAATACATTACAAATAATTACAATACAAATAATAAGTGCATGCGGTGCATTAGAAATTAGCTATTGCCCTATTCAATGACTCATGGACAAAATGTACAGCAGCAAAGAAATATTATAAACAAGTAAATAATTAACTGATTGAACTCATAGGCTCTATAAAGAAGGGCCTACTGTATGTAATGACTTGAAATACCATTTAAAAGGTTTATCTCAGAATATCCGGGCTTCATCACCTTAGATTTGGAATATATACAGAAATATACAAATCCTGGTTATAATTACCACTGATTCCTAAAACATTTTGTTTATGCCATAACTGATAAGGGATGTAAGAACAATTATTAAAAATGTAATTCTTAACAAGCTGTTGTATTATTATCACCATCTAATTATTGCAGAAACCAAATTAAAAAAAAAAATGTATCACCAATATTTTATCTTTATTTCAGACCTCAAGTGTGACGTATTTGATACATTCATTGTCTTCAAAATTTATTTCACAACTAATTCACAACTGGTGTCTTATAGAGAAACAGATGATGATGGTAAAAAGTAATAAATAGTTTTTTCTTGGCACTCAGTCGACCCCTTAATACCAACTAGAGCATCATTTGACTACTGTTTCTGATCGTGTACATCCATTTATGGCTTTCAGAAGCACACATCCAGCAGATCCACAAGCAAACATCATCTGGCATTGACTCCAGTGTCTTCAGATGTTAATCCAGAAGGACTGAATGAGGTAGAATGGGAGGTTTTGTGTGGGCCTGCAGGAGGTGCACAGAATCCTGCTACAAACAAAACCTGCTCATGAATGTTTCGAAAGGGTTCTTAGCTGTTGCATCATGTGGAATCTCATTATATTAATAAACCTCGAAAAAGCTCGCTGGTGCAATCGTGTAACAATTTTACATTGTATCATAATGCACTCTACAGTCATTAGTTTATTTACATTTGCAGGAATGAAAATGAAAACATTAAAAAATGGACCTACTTGTGCTAACGTTGTTCCAAATTCATATGATTTCTGTGGAACGCATAAGATGTTCTCTTTTATTAATACAATGAAAGTGGATAATGAATTCACAACCTGTCAAGCTCCTAAAATCAACATAGACATAATCTATAAAAGGCCACTCGACATTAAGTTGCAACATAAATGCAATTCACATTCAATACTTTTAACTTCATTTGATTGACTTTTTATTTATGTATTAATTTTTTGCTTTTATGTAACTTGCTTGTCACCCCAAACACCATTCTTTTTTATTAGAAAAGAGCAGTATGATCGTTTTGATAAATCTCCTTTTGTGATATGGGTTTGAAACAACATGACAGTAAGTAAATGACAGAATAAGGATGTCTTTATTTTCCAGGCAGCAAACAGCACTTACTGAATGTTTACTATAAATTCACAGAGAAAGCTGTACCCTAAATTCAAAAACCACTATAAATTCTTTCCTGAAATAGTGTTTTCAAGTGAAATGATACGTAATGCAAGGCTCTGTACCTCATTTGTGTCAAAGTTTCCTCTCAATCATAATTATCAGACAGGAGATAATTAACATATGTTGAGTGTTAAAATATGTCGACATTATAAAAAGACAAAGTTTTTGTCAATTGTTATTTTCTACGGTTGCCATTTAAAAATTCTACTTCATTATTTCTACAATATAACTCATTATGAGTTTAATGAGTGTGACTCGAATGACTTATTATTTTGTTTTGTTTTTTAACATCGAGTGCATCTCTTTTCTAGTAGCTCAGGAACCCATTATCATTTTTCCATTTCATCTAAATTACTGTAAATTAAACACTCATTTCATAAACCATTTATTCTTGTACTTTGTTACAATAAAAGCAAGTTTATAAAGAGAAAATAAGGCAATAATTCAGTACCTCTAAATGAATACCAGATCCTCACAAAAAACTGCATTGCTTAGTAAAAGCACTTTTTTCAATGCTGACTCACTTTTCTAGTCTGATCATAAAGTAATCACTTTTTTGTATGGACCCAAAGGAGAACCTGTAATTAAATTAATCATCAGCGCCCCCTGTGGTGAGAAGCAGATTGTACAAATGATGTAGGATTTAGAGAAAAAAAGAAACAATGAATCAGAATAGAACAGCTTCATTGCTATTTTTTGCAGTCACACTTACAAAACAATATCTTTGACATTTTTATGCAATTATCCTATTTTTAAGAGCTACAATTTACAGTATGTTGATGTTTACATGTAAACAAAAAGGCAATTGGACAAAAAGTATCACTAATGCAGAGACAGTAGAGGGTTATTGGCATGATTTGAAGGATTTTGAATATCATACATTATATTAATCATAACACCGGTGTAGTTTTTCCGTCTGCAGTAACCAGCTGCATCAGAGTACCTGAAGGAGGTCTGTTCTCTCCCGTAGTCCACTTATAGAACAGCCTAGAATACAGGAAACAAATCATGGTTTAATCATGTACTCCAGCGGTGTCCAGGAACTGACATCACCATCCGGCATGAACTTTCTATTCATGGGTGTATCCAAAGTCACTCTAAAAGTAGTAATTATCAGTTATCTTTAAAAACAAAAAGATTTGCATGGATGAAAATGAGTTACTATATAATTATTCCTTACGGAAGTATTGCAACTGCAGCAGATCCCGGAGGAAGACCACTATTTGGCGCGCTCAGACTCTGACACAGCTGATGAACCGCTGCCTTTGCCAGGCCATAACCAATGCATCCTACAGAGACAATGAGAAAGAACACTTACATACACATATGAACACACATGCATATTATATACGCTTTATATTAAAGCTGCTCTAAATGTCCAGCAGTAAATATAAGCATGCATAGCTGCTGTTGGACCCAGTGCTGCTTTAGCCCCTGCCAGTGTGTGCTTTAGTCCCCTCTCAGGTGTTTGGTTGCTAGGTGACTGCAAATCGTGGAGGTCCACACACTGCTTCCACATCAGATCAGCAGTCTTATACAGAGATGGGGTGCACAGAATGCATGCATACTAAATATAAACTAATACAACTTAATTGAAAATATTCACTTTTAGGACAGATTTAGACTTTGGAGATAGCGCCCTCTTGTGACAATATATATAATGCAACACATTTTAGAAAGCAATGACAAAAAAAAAATTAAACTTGCATAGCTATAATGTGGATGAGTTTGAATTATGCCTTTAGATTAAAAATGTGACAAAGTTCTGGAGTCAAGATTTAGTGTGTCGTAGATCAGTGGTTTTCGACCAGGGAGCTTCAGCAAACTTCCAAAGTGCTGTGGCATGATTTAAAGAGATAGTTCACCAAAAAATGAAAATTACCCCATGATTTACTCACCCTCAAGCCATCCTAGATGCATATGACTTTATTCTGTCAGACGAACACAATCAGAGTTATATTTAAAAATATCCTGCCTCTTCAAAGCTTTATAATGGAAGTGAATGGCTGTTGAGAATTTGAAGCCCAAAAAAGTGCATCCATCCATCATAAAAAGTTCCGAGAAGGCCTTCTAAAAGAGAATTGTTGTGTTTGTGTAAGAAAAATAACCCTTTTTGAAACTTTAAATGTAAACGATGGGGTAATTTTCATTTTTGGGTGAGCTATCCCTTTAAAATTATTTAAATGTATATGTTATTATTAATATAATAATAATATAACATTTTAATATTAAGCACAATCATTAACATAAATGTTACCGTACATACAATCACTCACTATTCATCTTTTTATTTATTTTATATTGAATAACAGTTCTTTAAACTTCTGGAAGCATATTTATGCATAGTATATTCCATATTATACAGTATAGATGGCCTTCAGATAGTGTGTTTGTCAGTGGGAGGTCTTTGAGTCAGAAAGGTTGTGAACCACTTTTATAGGTAATGCGTGGCTTCTGTGTGTGCGTGTACTAACTTTAGGCCTTGGCGCTGCCTGCTGCCCATCCTCCAGCTGCACACAAGACGGCATCAACCTTATCTTCACCCAACAGCTCACCGACATCAGCTGTCACCTGAATAAAAAAGAAAGACAGAGCTGCAACATGCTTGCAGACAACACATAAAACTAAGAATGAAGGGCATGTAGATATCTGAATAGTGACAGACCAAAAATTCTGACAATATTTGGCAATTTCATAAAGATGGCAGATTTTAAAATAAATATAAGTTAGACATACTTTATAAGCTTCACTCATAAAAAGTCATTTTTAAGAGTGTACCTGGCTGCTCAGTGAAGGATTCAGTCATCTTAACTGTAACACTGGCATTGAGATCTATAGAGACAACCCACTATACATGACAAAACACAGCTGAAATTAAATGATCCACCTTATTTACACAGTGCATGACAAGCCACAAGAAATGCATGTTTAAGAATAAACGCATGGTAACTCTCTTTATTTTCAATGACTTGTACAGTCTTTTGGGTTGAGACAACTTAAACAGTTTTTAGCTCTGAAGTACTGCACACATGCAGAACCTAGAGCCCCCTTTCCTCGGTAAACAATCACTTTAAGGGCTTCTGTAGCTGCCTTGCTATTTCTGCCTTCAGAGGCACACGAGATTGTGTATGCAAGGAAAAATAAAGACTGGTTAAGAGGAGAGGAGCAATCCGAATTTTACTAGTGTTAGTCGTTCAAGCATTTTTAAAAATGTTTGTATAAACAGTTTAAACATTTTATTTTTTTCCAGCTTAATGTTTGAAAATATTTTACCACATATGTAATACTCTTTTTGACCAGCAGGCGGCGCAGGACGTCTTTCCAAATCACCATTAAAAACAACGTAAAAGAAGAACGCCGCTCTTCCGCAGGAAATTCATGTAGTTGTGTAGCATCGCTAGCACTCTGTGACAAGCTTCTAATTTGGCTTCATCCATAAATAAACAACATATGGCCGTTGAAAATAATATTTAAGCTTCAGCTGAGCTGTTTCTCTCTGAGAGAGAAGGCTGTGAGATTTTCAGGTAACGCTCAGAACTGTTTCTACAGTGAATTGTGGCTGTGTTTCTGCATGTTTTATGTTTCTGGCTCATTCGTAATTTGTGGTTATTGTGATTTTGTTGTTTATATTAAACGTCTTTTGTTTGATATTTAATATCCACTTGCCGTAGACTGTAAATAAGTGTTTTATCTCTGTATGTAGGATATGGATAAACTTCAATCTGGCCTCAAACATCTCTACTAGCATTAGATTGATGAAAGTAATAGTTACACAGTCCACAGATATTCACTACTATGTGTATGTAAGTTATATAACACATACCTTTACTAACCTAAAAAGTGTTTGTTTTTGAATAAATTAGTTGTACCAGATATCAAATAAAAAGCAGCCAGTGTATCTATCGCATGGGAACTAGCTGATTATGATTATGGCTTTACTATTATTCGTAATATTATTGCTAAAATAAATAAATGCATCCAAACCTTTGACTAATAGGGTATATCATCTGGGCATATACCTGTTGTGGTTCTATTTTCAGCTGATAGTTTAAAGTGCACTGATTTATGGTTATATTTTGCCATGTTTTCAGTTATTTCACTTATTCATAGTTTTGGCTTGCACCAACCTGCGACAGCATTTGTGTTTTTATGTAGAGTCCTGATTTAATTGCTAGCCTTATTTATAATGTCATTGATGAAAACGCTGTAAACGCTGTTGAATGCAATGATTAACCGTGTTGTGTGTGTGTGTGTGTAGGATGGATAAAGCTCTGCTGAGAGAGCGAGAGCTCTTTAAAAAGAGAGCGCTGTCCAATCCCGCCGTAGAGAAGAGACCAGCGACCTCCGAGACCTCCGGATCCTCCAAGAAGAAAAAGAGCAAACCAGACAAAGAGACGTCATCGTCCTCCAAAAGCAGCTCAGGTCGGAGGCTAGATGCGTTGTGGTATTTCTTTTTCTTTTCAACTTTATATTCATCAAAGAACTCGAAGAAAGAAAAAAAAACATGCACACATGAAGCAGCACAACTGATAAATCGGCGTATTAGAATGATTTCGAAGAATCATGTGACACTGAAGAGTGTGACAGAGTAATGATGCTGAAAATACACAGGAATGCGTTACATTGTAACATAAAAAAATCTTCTTTTAAAAACATTTAAAACAGCACTTTTGAATGGTAGTGTATGTAGATTTCTTCTCATATCTTCATATGATGATATTTATTGTATTGGCGTTTTAACACTATTTAAATGGCCTTGGCATATCTAAACCATTATACTTTTATGTTTTAGGAGATGCTCAAACATTACTAATACTCAACATAAAAAGTAGCTGTGGGAGCCGAAAGTAACGAGTGACTTTGGTGTTTTTGACAGCCTGGTACATTGCAATCTGATTTGACGAAATGCTTTTTTAAAACGAAAGCATCTTCATATCAGCTTCATCTTCACGTCTCATCCTGTCTAGAGTAAAACCAGCGTCAATAGCTAGAATGACGTTGAGGATTCTTAAATAAACTTGCAAAACTTCCATAGTTTCACCTCCCAGCCTTCGAATGTGAGAGTCACCCAACAGATAGTTATGAAAAAAGAGTACTACAACATAATATGAGTATTAGTATGGGAACGATGAACTGATATTGTGTCTGAAAAGAAATATGCAGAACAAATGTAATTATTAAAGATAGTATTATTAATTCATAAAAATAATAACACTTATTGTTTTTTTTTTGTGTGTGTGTGTATTTATGTTGAATCTTTGTTTTGGGTTTTACATTTGGAGTTACGTAAGATATTTTAAAAGTTGAGTAATTGTCTAGACAATATATTTAACTCTTTCCCCACCATTGACCAAATTTTTTGTCTTACGGTGTTTTTACTGAAAGAGTATTGAATCTCTGGATCAAAACAAGTGATCGCATAATTAAGCAGATGCATATGAAATATAACGTGATCATCAATCATTAAACAGCATGTAGGGATGGTAGCGATCGACTTCATCTGTGTTTTGATCATCATTCTGAATCAAAAACGTGATTTTAATTTTTCACCTTTTTGTTCAAAATGTTGCTTTTTTTTTTAATGAAACTTACCCACATTCAAGTGTTGATTAAAAAAAAGAATGCATGAAACTAGTTTGTTTGAAAGCAGAGGTTGTGTTCTTTCTTTTGACATATTGTATGTCCAGATATTCATAACAAAATATTCTGGAGGTCATGAAAATTTTGCGAAAATTATGGCAGCCTTTTTTTTTTTTTAAACGCTGGTGGGTAAAGAGTTAATAAATAACTACACCTGTGAATATACTGTTGTTGGCTGCTTTGCTTTTTTTGTTTATCTTCTGATATTAAAGAACCAATAACCAGCGAGGTTGAAAATTCTGGATATCAGTATAAATCAAATATCGATCATCACATTATCAGTCTGTCTCTAGTGGTCATGATGTATTGTGTATCTAGGCCAGTGACATTATCCTGCTTTCTCTTCTGTTAGATTTAGTAATCTCATTCTTAAAGGTGAAGCAAAGCTCAAGGACAGGCCTGTTTCTGCACGTTTCTGAGCATGTAGACAGATATAAATGTATTTTCAGCAGCTGCTGATATCTTCTGTGACCCTGATGGGAACCACACATTTCTTGTGTGATTTTTATTATATAATTAAATACACAGTTTTAAGGCATTGCAAAGATGCAATAATTGACATTTAGTCTACTTCTTGATATAGCTAGAACTGTTATACGTAACAACTATTCACATATTATTCAATCTAAAAATGAATGTAAATATACACATACTGTACAAACATTCCCTTTACTCCAAATATACTGTGTGATGTTTGCTTGAAGTTGTCGAATCATATTGTACGTGACTTATTAATTCTATAATTCTGACATGTAGACTTTGTCATCCCACACAAAGGGAAAGATTCATGTAAACAACAG
The DNA here is from genome assembly GCF_018340385.1 of Cyprinus carpio. Classification (NCBI taxonomy): domain Eukaryota; kingdom Metazoa; phylum Chordata; class Actinopteri; order Cypriniformes; family Cyprinidae; genus Cyprinus; species Cyprinus carpio. Next base: position 1,668,508 of record NC_056572.1, read on the forward strand.
ACGCAACAGTTTTATATAGTCATCATCACACAATAGTACTGGAATACTGAACGAAGAGGAGACAATTATGTGCACATACAAGCTAGATTTCCCTCTCTTTCTGGTGTAAATCTCATCTAAGATTTTAAGCCGTGGAGACACCTGTGCTGTGTATTGCTGTTGGAGCTAGTGGGAGTGGAGTGCTTCTGTCTCTGTGTGTGTCTGGCGTGTTTTATGGGACTCCAATCTGGCGACGAGCTCTGTCCAAATCTGCAGCCTTTTCCACCGATCTGCTGTTGGGGTTCCTATGGAGACCGTGTCCTCTGTCACCATGGCTATGACTAAACCACTTCGTCGCGCTGGCGGCGCAGGTCACGAACGGTTTTGGTTTTGGTGAAGCATCCGCAGTCCAGCAGCTCATAGAGGAACGCCAGCGTGGCGAGGGAGAGGATGGTGAGGATGAAGAGGAGCAGGATGATGAAGCAGGCAATGTTCCAGCCATCGTGGAAGGGATAGATCTGCTGGATCAGAGCAGAGCTGCTGGACATGTTCATACTGCAGAGAGACCGATAAATACAGTCAGTTATAGAGGAGGAAGATGAGGAATGGTGTGGATAGGAATGAAGATGGAAGAAGAGCTGGTGGCAGGGTGATTGACAGATTGAATGGAAATTTCTACACACTACTTCGTGTTTTTTTTTTTTTTTTTGGTGTTGATGGGAAAAGCACACATTATTTCATACTGTGCTTTAGCTGTCAATCAAACATCTTTGTTCATTACATTGCAACCCACTGTTTTTGAGTATCTTTCAGCATAAGTGTAGGGTTTGCAATATACCATGTTACATCAAAGAGAGTTTTCTTTATCTAGCTGTTTTTGAACACAAGTTCAGACCTCATCTTAACTTATCTTATTGGGATAAAATTAACCCAAAATCAGAATAATTACTCCGGCGTTACTGAAAATTGATTCATTGGTTAGTTGCTTAGGCAACCCATTAATTATTTTTAAAAGACAAAGATTTGCACAAACAGTACAAAGGCAGTAAGTATTGGGACATACTGCCATATCATAAAATTGCATCTACTGTTTGTGGTTATGCTAAAAAAATGTATTATAATTCTTTTAATTCAGTATTGGTTGCTTTTAGGTTCATGCATTTAAAAAAAATACATTGCCGGTGGTAAGATTTTGTAATATTTTTGAAAAAAGTATCTTATGCATACGAAGGCTGCATTTATTTATTTAAAAAAAAACAGCAAGCACAGTAAATATTATTGCCATTTCATGAAAAAAAAATTTTTTTAAATGTAAATTTATTCCTGTGAATTTTCAGCTTCATTACTCCAGACTTCAGTGTCACATGATCCTTAAGAAATCGTTCTGATATGATTTGGCACTCAATTTCTGATTATTACTAATGTTGTGGAAACCATGATGCAAGATTCTTTGATGCATAGAACACTACCATTCAAAAGCTCGGGGTCAGTAAGATTTTTTATTTTTTTTTAAGAAAGTACTATTTTTTTTCGACAAGGGTGTGTTAAACAGATCAAATTGACAGTAACGACTCACATTGTTACAAAAAATTCTAATTCAAATAAATGCTGTCCTTGTTTTAACTTTGGTAGGTTCAAATATTCCTTGCCAAACACTTATATATCAGCCTAAAAAGCAGAGAAAAAAATATGAAGCTTTGTAAATCTACAATACTAATATCTAAATATATTACACCATCCAGGCAGCTTCAGCATACCATTTTCAATGCACTTTTGGGATTTTTTTTGGATGGACTAATCCTAATCTTACATGTTATGTAGGACAAATAGTATGAAAAATGGGATGGTGCTAGACAAATGGATTGAGATGAATCAGCTGACCTCGTTTGCTTGAGTGGACATTGTGTGTGTTGTGTAGGTTTAGACCAGAGTGAAAGTTTCGTTTACAGCATTTCTCAGATAATTTAATATTTGTATATTCTGATGAGCTATCAAAGGGTTTCTGAATAGCACACGTCACCGAAGCGGGATCTGTGCACGCCAGGAATGCAGTCGTAGGTGTAATTAAGTTAAGTGTAACATGAGCCACGCGAAAGCATTTCTCACGCATGTCTGATTGTGCGCATACGCTTCTGCAGGTATACAGCTTCACTTTCGATTCGACCATGACTTAGAAGACCGTTCCTCCATCTCCAGTGAGAGATAAACTTCTTTTCCCATTCAATAATTCAGTTTTTATTTTATTCTCATAAAATAGGCTTAATTCTGGTCTAGTGACCAGTCTCTTGTAGACTTTCCCATAGAGCATCTCTCAGTAACGTGCAACTATTTTTTTTCAAACCCCTTTTTTAATGTTGGGATGGGATTTTCTTGTTACATATTCAGTACACAATCATTTCGATGCTCTCTGGTGTAATGATCTAGAATTGCACAGTCAGCTTGGATCCTGCATGTAAGTGTGTACAGAGACACGTCCGATCAATATCTGATGTTTTGATTACCTTTTATATAATGTGCATTTATCCTTTTAGTTTTGATCGCACACCTTCGTCATGTATATTCTGAATATGAAGAGTACGTTACTAAAAGAATCCATTGTAGTTTATATATATATATATATATATATATATATATATATATATATATATATATATATATATATATATATATATATATATATATATATATATATATATATATATACTGAGATGGTGATGTTTTAGTCTGAGTAGTAATAGAATCAGTTGCGTTGTGTTGTGTGGTATAAAAGCAGGACGTACCTGGGTGTGAGTGTCTGGATGCGGGGTGATGGAGCAGCCTCTTCTTCGTCTGTGTGTTGTCTTTCTTGCTGCTCATGCTCTCTCTCTCTCTCTCCCTGCCCCACCTTAACCTGGAATCGTGTATTGCACTGGCTGGTCCGAGTCTCTGCTTCGATGCCATTGGCTGGCTGTCCTGCCTCTCAAAGCATCAGCCATCCAACCTACTGTAACGCGTCTGCTCTCAGCATTAGGTCCCGCCCACACAATGAATCATTCATGAGTCAGTGCCAAGATGCGGCTGAGACTGGCTGAGCTCCAGTTGCCAGGGTTTGAGAGCAGGGTGTGGAGGAGGAAGAGGATGCGATGCTAGAGAGACATGCAGGAAATTATTCTTTTCATCACGGTTGCTTACAAGGGGCTTGAGAACAGGATGAGCATGGACGATCAAAAAGAAAATGTGAGAAAATGACGTTATTGTCCAGGTTCGCGTTAGGTTTAAGGTCCAGTTCCTGTAAACCAATGAAGGATGAAAACAAATCATACATGTCTTGCATCTAGCAAACATTTTATAGATTTTGTTGGCTTCATTCCCATCCAAATAGACAAATTAAAGGTGCGGTCACCTTTACATTTTTACAGTGAAGTTCCACAGGCGAAATGCTGCTGTATTAAAAGGATTTTTTTTGCATGAGGAACGTCAATGTTTTTTTTTGTTTTTTTTAATCTCACAAATTGGCCAGGTTTACTATTATAAAGCTGCTTGGTTTGGAAGTCAAAATCAAAAAGCACAGGATATCAAAGATGCATACATACGTCTATGCATCCTTTAAAAAATTTATCAGATGAAGGTATCTCGGTGGACAGGATGTGCCACCATAATAGATTTCTGACGTGCCTGTTCACTGATCTATAATAGAGAACTGGATTGCTCATGACGTCTTAAAAGTGAAGCCACCGCTCCGCTATATTGGTGTTCTCTAGTATTCCCATGCATCCTATTGAATTAATAGGAAATCATATGATTTTAATGAGAAAACATCACCTAACAAGTCAGCATTTTTATATCTGAAGTATCCCTTTATGCTTTGTATAACAGTTATTCACAGTTTATGTAACTTTGTGATTGTGTTTTTATTCGTACAGTAGGCTAACTGCAAATGTTTCAACAATTATTTGTTCCTCAGCATTCATTTTGAACGAGGTAATGATTTAAACATTGGTTAATTTGAAAATGAATTCAGTATATATATATACATAACATTTTACTCCTATGGAAACGGTAATGCAGTGTGTAGCAGACACACGCACCTAAAGGATTCCAATATATTGAAGCAACGTGCAGTCCAGGCTTTATATAGATCAGTGGCCTTGATGCATTCCTTCCCCTGAATGCATTTTCAGCTTAAAAAAAGCATCTTTAGATAATATTTTTTTTTCCATATAAGCAGCTGGGCAGTCTGTGATTAATGTTTGATTAAGCTTTAGTACAGAAGTTGCTTCATTTTGAGACCTCGCTGAAAGTAATGAGAACTTGCATGGTTGCACCGTGAAGTATGTGTCAGACTGATTCAAAATAACAACAATTGAATGAATTCTGAACAATTCATTAAAAAATAAAAAAAGCTAATATTTTTGTCAGCCAGACTGCACTGGTTGTGCTGGGTGTTTGTTTTTGTATGCAGCCCACAGGGACGTCTCAGTAGAAAAAGTAATCTTGCCATTATTTTGCAACTCGAAGATTTAGCAACAATAATAAGCAGTGCAGGAAGTACTAAATATTTGTGTGGCATTTAAATTAGCATTTTATTATAATTGTGTATTGCTCACTGGCCTGTTTACACTGGGGATGAAATGTATATCTTTTAAAAAAAAAGATAGAAACTTTTAGTCCCTTAAAATAAATTTCCAAGCCAGAGTTATTAAGCATAAAATATAACCAACTTTGAGCATCAAATAAGCATTGTATTGCGCAATAAAACAATATGCAAAAGATGTGATCACTTTACATTTGCTAACGACTATTAAAAACACATAAATAACTGCTGTTCAACATAGCGGCGGCTGTTGATATCATGTCTCTGAGATATAAAATCCAAAGCAATAACAAACAAGCTGAGCAAAAAAGAAATATGAAGTGATAACAGTTGCAAGAAATGAATGTTTAATATATTTATACTGTGCTTACCTGAAATTTTATTTCAACAGCTTCACTATTACTATATATTCCTGTATCACACTATTACTATATACATTGTTATCATTCAGAATAGAGTAGAAGGCTTTTTGCTGTCAAGCAGATGAAATCTGTTTTTGTCAGAGGTTTTACTTTGCGTTAGAGAAAGTGTTGTGAAATGGAGCACATCAAAGGAATGAATTAAGGCATCTGAATGACCAGAGTGCTTTTTTAACTGTGCAATTTGCCAGAATAGATCTTTTTGTTTTGCTTTATCATTTCACTCGTGGTTTTTGATGCGTCTCTTTAGTTAGAAAGTGTCTGTTGACAGCTGAAAGAAGTGAGAATGGAATATAACTGCCAGAAACGAACTTTGTGTTTGAAAACAAACAGCGTGTGTTCATTGTTGTTTGAAAGGACTGGTTACAGTAGTTCTGCATTAACAGCCTATTAGTTGCAGCATGCACTTATTATTATAGTTTCTTATCGTCTTTTTTCTCTTTTCATCATTCAGATCCCAGCAATGGCTCGTTCAATCTCAAAGCACTTTCTGGGAGCTCAGGATACAAATTTGGAGTTTTGGCCCGAATTGTCAACTACATGAAGGTAATACAAAAATACAGACATTTTCTAACATTTCCACAGTCCAGAGGTCCATTCACAACAAGCAAACGTTTGCCACAAAGTGTCATTTTTCTTGCTGCTTTATGATAGTTTCCCATCTCACTGTAGTACACATCACAGACTGATCTTTATTTGAGTGAAAAGCTTTCTCTTAACTCAGAAGGAGATTCTGCTGTTCAGAATGCAATTCAAAATACAGTCTCCAGAGGATGACCCGTGGGAATGAAATGATCATGAGCTGAGCAATCCTCCCTGTCATTAAACACATCGAATGCCATGGAAAATGTCTTCCAATCTCAGTGCATCTATTGCCAGTCTTATGTCCGTGCCAATGTTGTGATCTAAAATGAGGATTTCTTCTGATCGCTTGTGAAGGTTTTCATGTTGTGTGCTTGAAAAACAGACAAAGAGGACTGAAACATAGTTTTCCCTAACTCTCCTAACAACACTGTGTGAAATTTCGCACTAATGTGACTAATATGCATTGTCAGAGTCATTTTACGGTGGTTTCATATTGTTGTAAGCAGTGTGTCATTCTTTTGTGTGTGTGTGTGTGTGTGTGTGTGTGTGTGTGTGTGTGTGTGTGTGTTTGTGTGTGTGTGTGTGTGTGTGTGTGTGTGTGTGTGTGTCAGCCTTGGCAGTTCCCCACAGTGAAATGATGTCCTCTCTCTAACATGACAGTAATTAAAGGCTGTCAGGCTGTTAATCCACAGATGTGACACATTTAAACGCTCTTTTTACATCTCTTTGTCTTTCTTTCCCAGACGAGGCACCAGAGAGGTGATACTCATCATCTGACTCTGGAGGAAATTCTGGATGAGACCAAGCTGCTGGACATTGGCATGAAGCAGAAGCAGTGGCTCATGAGCGAGGTGTGTGTGTGGGCATGAGAGAAAGCCATTGGTTCACTAATAATTGCATGGATTATTTGTATTTATATTGCAATGCATGTTGCCTGTCGTAGCAGCTGGACCTGCGCTGATTGCTGAATTTGTAAAAATATGCTTTGCATGTAAGTGGTGCTTGAATTTCTTGGATGGTAGGAACATATCTTATTTTATTTACATATGGTCAAAGACTATGGATCTACAAAGACCTTTCACTCCTGTTACTTAGAAACTGCAATGCGCAGCATGGCCCGCCTTCTAAATGAAAGAGCCAATCACTGATTAGTAAAGTCATCGCATCACTGCAGCTGCCAAGCTCCAGTTTCCATAGAAATTGGCTTGTCTAGACTGAAAAATAACCTTTTTTTTAATGCTGTTTGAGCGTAAGGATCAGCTTTCACAGGGCAGTTTATTTCAGATTTTGTTGTTGATTAGAAATATGTAATTTAATTGCGAGTTCAGCAAACACCTTTTGAGATTTTAGGATTCCCTCATTCGTTTAGATAGGACTTGGTCTTGGATACGTGAAATAGGTGTTGCAAATATAGTGAACAAACTTTCCTTGAAAAGGACTTTGATATGGCGCCATGTATTATTCTTCTTCTTTACATATTACAATTTGTTTTGACCACAGAATGCCATAATTGACCAATCAAAGCAAACACACAATATTCCTTCGTAAGGGCAAGAGCACATTCACACACACTAAAAATGGAAATCTAACCTCTTTCTCCCTCGCTCCCTCCAGGCATTAGCAAGTAATCCTAAGATTGATGTGCGGGACGGGAAATATGCCTTTAAACCCAAGTTTCATCTGAAGGATAAGAAAGCTCTGCTAAGACTACTGGACAAACACGATCAGCTGGGACTCGGAGGAGTGTTACTCGACGACGTTGAAGAGGGTCTGCCCAACGCAGCCAAGGCTATTAAAGTAACATACCATCATACTGTATATTTTTTAATTTTTGTTTAAAAAAAACAGGTGGAACATCTTCTAGACAGTACATTTAAAGCAGCAGCTACACAGAAACTTAAAGATGTATTGAGGCACCAGTAAACAGATGCACTGAGCTTTTATTTTCTAAAAGATTTTCAAACGTCCTAATTTGCGTATAATATTTTTATTTAGAAATAATTCATCTGCCAAGCAACATTCTGTATTTAATGTGTAGTTCTCAGTAGGAAAGAAGCAAATTGGCTTTTTTTTTTAATTTATTTTTTTAGGTTTGAAATACTTTTTTTTTTTTTTTTTTTTTTTTTTTTTTTTTTTTCAGGCTTTTTTTGATCAGATTATATTTTTTAAGGGTATAGATAAGAAGAGGGTTCTTTTCTACAATGACAAACACTGTCAGTTTGTCGTTGATGAAGGTGTGTGACGATCATTGACGAGTGATTAATATTGAGCTGAAGCAGCATTGTTGGTTACGGTCTATAATATAAAAAGAGTTCTGGTAGTGTATCGTAATGCCAGTGTCATTCATTCTCCAGAGTTCCAGAAGCTGTGGCGCAGCGTTCCTGTTGATTCCATCGATGAGGAAAAGATTGAAGAGTACCTGAAGAAACAGGGCATCTCATCCATGCAGGAGACAGGACCGAAGAAAATAGTGCGTTCTGTTTCTCACACACATACAGATAAACATTTACATGCAGAGAAACACTCTCCTCAGATTGGCTGGTTCATGCATATTTGTGTGGGAGCGAATGGTTGCCACGAGGGTGACGTGATTTGTGATTGGCTGTTGCAGGCGCCCATTCAGAAGAGGAAGAAACCTGGAACGCAGAGAAAGAGACGGTATAAGACTCATAATGATCATCTGAATGGAGTATTGGAGGACTACTCTGATGGAGTTCCCTCCAAGAAGTGACACACACACACACACACGCACACAAGCAGATTTCAAGGTTAAAAGTGACATGACCTGATCTAACGTCTTATTGCCAAAACCATAAAGACATGCAGACACACACACACCCCTTAGAACTGTACTGAGTGACACGAATGTGTACTGATTGTAAATATTTTCTTTCCACTGTGATGTTTTACTTTTTACTAGTGCTTTAAAAATGGTCAATTAAGCTCTTCTTGTTTTTTTAGATTTAAAGATTAAATAAGAGCAATCAAACCAAATACGTTGTTTCCTTTCAAAGTTATTCATGTTTAAAAATGCCTTAATGTAAGTGTCTTGAAAGATATATATGTGTATATAAATATTCATACATTTTGTGGACAGTAAGATGCAGTAAAAACAATAAGATTTATAAGATTATGCTGTTCTTTTGATCTTTATATTCATCAAAGAATCCTGAAAAATTAGTTTCCACAAAAATGTTAAGCAGCACAGCTGTGCAACAACAATAAAACGTTTCTAGAGAGTCAAATAATATTTGTGACCCTGGAGCACAAAAGCAGTCTTAAGTCTCTGGGGTATATTTGTAGCAATAGCCAGAAATACATTGTATGGGTCAAAATTATAGATTTTTTTCTTTAGGTGCCAAAAATCATTAGGATATTAAGTAAAGATCATGGTTCCAAAATGAAGATACTTTGCCAAAAATGTCCTACTGTAAATATATCAAAACTTAATTTTTGATTAGTAATATGCATTGCTAAGAACTTCATTTGGACAACTTTAAAGGTGATTTTCTCAATATTTTGATT